>NW_024879248.1:0-32765 GCF_018340385.1 Cyprinus carpio | reverse complement strand
CCCAGGGCCCAATCTAAATTTATTAAATTTATGAAATAATTTTAAAAACCGTAAATAAAATGACCCTATGATACCTTTCCCTGACGACGAGACACCCCCCATCCGCCGGGACGTTTCCCTCAGGGCGCACGCGCTTTTTTATTTCCAAAAGGATTTTCAACGGGGGCCAGCTGGTTTTGGGGTTTTTTTTTTCATTCCTCAGCGAATGGATTTTTTGATTGTGGAGAACAATGCAGATATTTGTTTATTTTTGCTGTTGTACCGTAGTGTAGAAGAACGTTAGGGGTGTGTTTGAGGGGAAAAGTTTCACAGGCATCGAGGCCCCTGGTCTTTTTTATGTTTTTGACAAAAACTATTTATTATATTATTTATTTTTTAAAAAACGTAGTGTGCCTTAAAAAAAATTTTATCACAACACGGGTTTTAGGTTTATTCAGATTTTCTCATTCGCTAAATTATCATTATAAAAATATTAAAATAAATTAAATAAAATTTTTTTTTTTGGGATTTAAATTTTTTTTTTTTTTTTTCTAAAAAATAGCAAAAATTTTTTCAACCCAAGACCACTTTAGCCTCTAAACTCAATCAATTCTCTCGGAAATAAATGTAACAATATCAATTCAATTAAAAGGGAATAAAACCTGACCTGACATCAAGTGCAGTGTGAAGGAGATGTGACCCTCAGTAGTTTCAGGAAAAGTATGAAATGTCTTTTGTGTTTGTGGTGTGTTTCTGCAGGCAGAAGGATTAAAAAAAAAGAAGGAGATGCTTGAGGCAGAAAAAGGCAGTGGATCCCTATCCAGCTGGTTCATGAAGAGCACAACAGTATAACCATGTAGCCTGTCATTTTTTTACAATCAAGGGGTTTCCCATTTTAGACAACAAAACTACAACTATATAATTAATCATATATTCCAGGTATCATTTTTTGTTTAAGTTTTGTATCAATATTTAGGTGGACTTATTGATTAGTGCAAAAGTAGTAGTAGGTTAAAATAATAGATTATGCTGAAATAGTAAAAATTGTGCCTTGTTCCTAAATGAAAAAGAGTGGAAAGTATAGATCGATGAGGAGATGGAGATAGAGAAAAAAAGGGGGGAAATGTAAGCAAAAGTGACAAAGAGGCGGGGAACAGCCAAGCCGGAGATAGGGCTGGTGAGAAAGTGAAAATGTAGAGGCACAAGCAACAGAACCAGTGCAAAAAGAGGCGGGTGAGAAAGAGGAAATGTGAGGCACAGCGACAGAAATAGACATGGAAACAAGTAGAGAAGGAGCAGATGCCCATGGCCACCATCACCTATCCCCAAATTAATTTTTTTTTCTCAAAATAAACTATATTTACTGTACGAAACGGGGCCACGTCGAGTTTACGTAACGTTTTCTATATTTTTTAAACTATAACACTTCTAATTATTCTGTAGAACAGAGAAGAAAAAGCCATCAGGTTGGGACATTTAAGACATTTCAGTTTCTAACCCCAAAGTTATTTTAGGGGGAAAAGAAAAATTTTTTTAACTTTAAACTTAAATTGTTTTTTTCATTCTGTTTTTTTTTCAAACTGCTCACAGCATTTGCTGCCGTACCATAAAATATCATCCTATCGAATGGGAACACAGTAATGCTCACAAATATTGCGATTGATATTTGAGCAGCGCTATTAAAGCCGTGTTCCATGTGCCCTTTATATTTTTAGCACCTGCCCCTCAAAGGGTCATGGGGAAGGGAAACAGTGTTCAACGGGTTTAAATTTTATAACCTTTAAAAAACTGACCAATTTCATTTTAGTTTTTTTCTCACCATTTGAATAAATAGTAGGGTTCTCATTTTTGCCAAGTGCTAACATTTTTTAAATTTTCAAAAAATAACGGCAGCCCGCCGACGGGAATCCAGGCCTTTTAGCTGCACCCTTGTTACAGCAAACTAGGTAAGAATGGCATGTTTTTTTATTGGGCGTTTTTAAACGAAAGTGTTCATATTTTAGAATCGGGGAAGCAAACGTAATTTCTGTGTTTTGGCTAACTGTTTATGATTATTAAAGCCCCATCCATATTCCCCTTTGGGCTCACTTTCCCGGGTTGCCAAAAGACATTGTAAGCCTTTTTGGTCTCCAATATTTAGATAACTGTGAAATTTTTCCACAAATAATCTTGCTTTTTAGGAGCACAAATATCCCACTTTTTTTTATTATATTATATATATACATATATATATATATATAAAATGAAAATTTTCGGGCCCTTGAAACCAGCTTCTGATGGTCCGAGGAATTTAAATATATTGCGGTTCTCTCGTCTGTAAAGTAAAAGGAAAGCAGAGATAAACATCAAAAATAAGCAAGAACGTTTTGCTAAACTGCCAGCAATGACTATAAACCAATAAATTCGCTCATGAAATGAAACACGTTGGTTGCTGCAATATCACTTTAATGTAACTTAGATTTGGGGGTGAAAAAGGGAGCTTCTACACCTCTGTGTTTTCTTACAACAACGTCAAATTTTCATTTTCTTTACCCCCAGTTTTCGCATTTTTCTCAAGGAGTGAAAAATGATAAAACTACACAGCGTATACTTCCCAAAGACTTTCAAAACTAAAAGGTATTTAAATTTTTTGCTACTCCTGAATTGTTTTTAGCCCATAAAACTATCTTGAGGTATAGGGTTTGGGTGTATTTTAATACTTTCTAAGGCTCTTTTGTTAACATTATGTGCAAACTACATGACTAATTTTTAGAAATTATTAATAAGAAATAATTTTTGTTCATTTAGTTCTGTGCATTCATGTTACAATACACTTTTGACTTTATAATTTAAAAGGAAATGTTGAGATAAAATTTAACAAGTTTATTAATGCGGGTTGAAGTATTGGTGTTCTTATCCTTTTAACTATCAAACCCTGTTGTAAAACACCAGATGTCCAGCTTGTTAATTTTTTCCTTTCCACATGACAAATCATAGGAAAGACTTAATGTACAGATGCAAAAAAATCACACAGCTTTTGCAATTGTGTAGAAACAATATTATTTACCCATTACGTATTTTTTTTTTTACTTTGAAGGAGGAACCCACCCCCATTATCCTCTCTGTCCTATCCTGAAGACCCTTTTTCACAAAGGGCTATGAAAGTACCCTTTTGTGTTGATGTACTTGAAACCCCTTTCATTTGGGGACATGAGTTTTGCCCCTTTTTTTTTGGGGCATAATTACTAATTTTGACCCCTTTGCACTTTCTTTATGTCTAGTCCTAAACACAACACAAACCTTTTGGTGGTAAAGGATAAAAAAGTAACTTAGAAATCGGTAATAGTTTTGCATAGCCAATGGACTTTCCCTGCTGTCCAATGCGAGACCCCAAACAAGCTTCTTGAGGGGGTGGGAAAACCGCTTTTCAAGCAAAAGTTTTCAATAACGCCCAGTCCTTACTTCAAGCAGAAATTTGGTGTCTTCCCTCAATCCCGCAGGGACAAGGATCTGAAAATGGTTGCTTATTTGGAGGATGTCAATTTCGATTTGCTCTGGTTCTTGTTGTTGTGAGCCTAATTTTTTTTTTTTTGGGTTTTCCTAATGCCCAAAACCCCCAAAAACCTCTACTCATTCAGATTGGGACAATGACATGTCACTGTCCACGCGTTGAAATCTCCTGCTCCAGAGGAAGAAGACCAAGACCCAGTCCAACAGAGGCTGTTGACAGACGTTTGCATTTCCATAAGGTAAAACTAACAAACCATTGAAAAGTCATTGAGTTTAAATGCAGTGGTTTTCAACATTGTTCCTTGGGATTCCCCCCTGCCATTTTTTCTAGAAAACTGGCATAATCTGTCTAATTTTCCTTTTGGACTCTCATTCGGTTGTGTGGTTCACTTTATTATATTGCCCAAAAAGCTCTCGGATGGGCATGTAAAACTCTGTGTCTAATAAAGTCAGTCACACAAGCTGTTTGGCTGAGGGGTGTACCCGCAAATTTAAAAAAAATAAAAAAAAAAAAATTTGGGTGGGGATAGTGAAATTTCATTTAGTACGTATTAAATTTTTCACTGTACCCAAAAAGCGTGAATAACGGGGTTTTTTTTTTGGCACGTTTTGGGTTTTAAGGTGTTTATATAGGTGTTTTTTTATCCCATTTATTGTTCCACTTTTAAATTAGTGGGGTTTTTTTTCTGGTTTTATTAAATTTAATTATTGTCTTTGGTTTTTTTTTTTTCAGGTCCTCACCATATTAAAAGGCCATCCATGGGAGGGAGGCCACCACCATTCCTGCGGGATCAAAAAGGGAAATTGAGGGCATATCGACCACTTTGTGTTGTTGGGAAAACGCCTAAATCCCTTTGCTTTGGAACCACCCCCATGAGGGTTTGAACTTTTTCAAGTTTACTAGTCTTCAACCTGTCCTACGGAACCCCGGTGTCAAAAGTGTCAACACTTGATTTCACACCCTTTTGTCTGCAGTGTTTATATGGGAGATGAGGGTTTAATATATTTTTACTTTTTTTGTTTGGTGTAATTGTTACACTTTTTAAAAATAACTTTAAAATTTGTTTACGCGTATTGACTTTTTTTTTTAACAATGCAAAATTATTTTTAGTTAAAATACAGTTTACATTTAATTTCTTAATCGGGTTTTTGGGATAAACATTATTAGGGAAATCACAATCTTTTGGGGTTTAAAAATTTTGCACAACAAATGTAGTTTAAACACAACTTGGTGTAAATGGGGGGGAAAATTTTAAAAAAAGAAACACTTTTTAAAGTGTTAGTTTAATCTTTATTGTGGCCCCTTAAAACCCCAAAAAATTTAATTTTCTCACGTGGTTTTTACTTTAACACTTTCAAATTTTTAAATGTCTTTTTTAGGAATCCCCATACTGGCTCTTGTTTTGTACCTTAAAATCCCCGATACCAACAGCCTTGATAAGTCCATATTCAAAAAAAAACACCGACAAAAAACAAGGGAACAAAATAAAGTTTTTAGAGATGAAGGTTGCTACGTAGGATATTTAACAAGAATATATAATTTTTAAAAATTCGTATTAACCCCTTATAGCTGAAAAAGCACCTATGGATCGAGCGTTTCAGCGGCGGAGATGTGCGAGCTTGTCAATTTTGAATATCGTTCATCACTGGAAAGTTTGTAGTTCGGTCAGATATGTCAAAAACAAGTAAGTAAAACAATGCACAAGTTACTTAATGAGAGAGAGAGAGAGAGAACATGCTCGCGCACTTCTGTTGTGTGATCTTTGATGTTCACTCACTTAGCACACGCATTTGGATTAAAACTAAATCGTAAAAAAAGACAATTTATAAAGGCATTCACGATAAACATCATTTATTTTCAACCTTAGGCATACATGACTTTCTGGCGAAAGTGAATCTAGCAGCCTGTGTTTGCAGGCGCTAGTACTACTGTCCCTCTCGTTCTGCAACAGTACAAATACATAAAAGAGTGTTTCTGCATTATATGAGTGGCTTTGGAATATAAATCGCAGCACGTTTCAGATAAAAAAACAAAAACAAAAAACGCGACTTCTATTTGTGATAAATAACACAGGAGATTTATAAAGAGTGGTTCCCTGCATTATTACAGCAAAGCGCGTCATTACAGTACTAAGTCGCTGCAATGGAGCAGCTCTAATGCTATAAATTACAGATGATGAACCATAGAGCAAAAACATGAACAAAGAAAGTAACAAAAACTTGTAAAATAATTTAATGGGCATAATTAAGGTGAAAATAACCGATGTAACTAGTTAACCAAAATATTATTCAGAGACCAGATATACATTTTATATTTTTGTGGGTGCAGGACACTATAGTTCACTTATGAAATGAGGATAGCAAAAGTAAACTGTGACAAATTATACCCAAAAATTCTTCAAACAAAGTCTGGGGAAAAAAATTGGAAGTTCAGATTTGCATAAAGTTGGATGACAGCATACCCAGGAAACTACAGGCAGTCATTAAGGCTAAGGGTGGCACGACTAAGTATTGATAGTTGTGTAAATACTGTCGTACTTAGCTGTCTGAATAATTTTTGGTTGATTGTAACCCATTACATACCTTTCTATCAAAGTTATCTGAAATTATCAAGATTAATTTGTTCTGACACAGTTTAACTATGAGTTATTGTCATATTTTATTACCATCTTCAGACACAGTGACTGGTGCCTTTGAGTTGCTAACCAAAAACCCACAAGAAGAAGCAATGTTCATGTGATCAAACCTCAAAGCTAACATTTGTTATTTTACCTTTCTTTTAAATGGATTCAGTGAAAAGTTTATACTTTTATATATTATATTATAATTAGGTCAGAGATTGATTTGCACTAAAGATATAGCACTAATGTTCTATACTATCCAAAACATGAAGGCACTGATATTAAAAGTTAACCTGTTTAGGCTCAATAAACTTAACCAAACCCTTCATGCATCCGCCTACCATCTCAATCAATCAAAAAAAAAAAAAAATTCATTCCTCATTCATTCATTCATTCACTACAACAAACAATCAACGTTACTTCTGATACTCAAAATATCAATTTATTTTTTATTTAAAAGAAACTGAAATTGCAAACAAGACTTTTTTTTTTGACTTTCAGCAACACCTTGCAGCATGCAAATCCTCTTAACAGCTGAAGGATCTTAAACAAAGATAACTCTTTCTTCTTTGGGACATTGAAACTGATGTTTTATTGTGAATTATGAGACTGAGCTGAAGAATAAATGCTGGTATCAGATGCAGATGTCACTTTCAGTACATCTCTCTTCATAATACTCTACACAGTGCAACCTTTGCAGTTCTGAACGATCTATTTAGTAAAAGGGGCCTGGCTCACGAACGAAACCGAATTAAATCGGGGGAAAAGGAAAATTTTTTAAAAGACACTCCTATTTATTTACAACTTTCTGTAAAACTTTGAAAAACCCGCAATTTTACACAAGTACCATGTGCCCGGGGTTAACAAACACACTGTGCTGAAGGAGCCATTTTGCACCTACCATAAAAAAAACCCATAGCTTTTTCAGAAAGTAACTTTGGCAGCATGGCTGCAGAATGACACATGCACTAAAAAATCAAAAAATTTTTTAAAAAACAAAAGTTTCCATTAACAAAAAGGGCACCGGGAATTCTTGAATACTTTGCGTTTTTGACATTTTTAAATATTATTGATTTTTTTTAAAAACTGATAACAGCATTTTTCTGTAAAATTAATGAAAGTCGGGTTAGACTTTGAATTTTATTAAAATGTATGGGAAGGCCAAACCTAAATAACTGTTTTAAAATTTTTTACATTTAAATTACAATTTTTACAGTGTACCAGTACATGTTTAGGCAACGAAAACCCACGGGGCCCCCGGGGGGAAGGACGCCACTGATGGGTTTTCCCTGAAAGCTTCTTATGCCCTAAAAACTCTAACATGCCCCTGCCAAACTTGTAAGAAATTTTGATCATATAATCCAGTTCTTGCAATGTGTTTTGCCACTAACTCTGAAAAGATTACTTGATTTTGCCCCCCCCCCCCCCCCCCCCCCCCCCCCCCCCCCCCCCCCCCCCCCCCCCCCCCCCCCCCCCCCCCCCAAATTTCGGGCCAACAACCATGACACGTCCACAAATGAATCAATCAATTTTTTGTAAAAAATACTTTATTTGAGTGTTTTGCATAACTAATTACAGTTCAGTCCAATTGCTTCAGAGGTTTATACTAATAATTATAAATGTTTGATGCAAAATATATAAAATAAACAGCAGGATGCACTTACAACTTTTCCGACAGTACTCGACCGATACCCCGATACTTTTATTTTTTATTTGCCCAATACCCGAGTAGTTACCGTACAATTTTTTTATGTTATAGCATTTTGTAATTTTTTAAAATATTAAATCAAGAGAATGAATGTGTAAGTTAGCTGGTGATTTTATTTATTAAATAGATACAGTCCAACCAAAATTTATTCAGACACCTATGTCACAACCTTCAATTTCAAATTATAACACAGTTTTATTTCTCTATATGCGACGGTCGTGCGGCCCAGGATGTTTATAATATTGCGTAAACACTTCTACAGGTTTTTGCCTGTCGTTTGCAGGTCGATCGTTGTTTTTGCTTGTGCGACCTCATTCTATTGAGGAGCTAGTAGAGAGCAGAGCAGACGGCGTCCACTCCATTGGGCATTTCGTCCGATCGTCTTGTAGCACCTCCTTCTGGTTTTTTATTTTTTCTTTTGTTTTTTTTAGGGCAGCCGACGTGTGCAAGTCAAACAACGAACGACGAACACACACTCGTGCGAGTGCGCATGTTTGCAACGCTTTGATTGTTTCCACTGTAAGATATCCACCCTTATCACGATCAAGCCCGCAACGATTGGTCGATTCTGCTTACAATTACCTGCGTGTATTGGTCAATACCGCTTTTGATGTATATGGTCAAATACTTAAATTCCTGACGGGCGGACGTGGATCCAGTATATGAATGGTTGTCGCAATATCCGTGGCATGTTAGATACCTGTCTAAACAGCTTTTAATAAGGGTTCATAGTGATATGAGACTATATCCGACATGGTAAATTCAAAATTGATATGTGTAAATTGTATGAGAACACATGCCCTTTGTCGCCTACAGACCTTCACAACATCTCCACCAACGTCAATCGTTCGCCATGTCCCCTGTGTAACGACATGTATTGCTGCCAGGGGTTTCGTCACCATCCAGGCTGTCTGCCCATGGCGATACGAGGTTCTTTCTCACACCTGCACGGAACCAACTATAGCTGACCGTTTTAGCAATGGGACGGACGGACGTATAATACGAAAGGAGTTAGAGTGATTTCGTGCAGTATGCAGCATTCGGAGACGTGGTGGAGGCATATTACCAAATTAGCCATATGCGCATTAGTAAAAGCGATGGAATCCACAAAAAACCATACAAGTGCGAAGCTTCAAATCCTCTCAAGCCGGCAAAAAATAATCCCTTATTGCTTCCAGGTAAAGTTAATTATTAAAAAAAAAAACATGCAAGTTGACGATATGAGACACCCACCCCCCAACGTCTATAGAACCAAAATTGGAGATGTGTAAATATTACAACCTTTACGGTACACTGATGGTATCAAACAACAAGAGCATTTTATTGTGCTGTGGTTAACCAAGCGCAGGCATGTTGGTCACCTGTTTCCTTTTTGCGTTTAAAAAATGTAACTCTCTAGCGTGTTCGCCCCCCCCCCCACCCCGCCCCCCCCTCCCACCACCCCCCCCACCACACACCATCACACACCACACACACATATAATGTCAACCTACATGTGGTATGTAGCTTAAGTTTGGCAAATGATGTGCGGATGTCCTCCATCACCGTTTGCACTGGATGTAATCGTTTGTTTTTAATTGCAGGTCCAAGAAATCCTAAACCCTGAAGCTTGGGTTCACTGTCACAACTCTAAAAAGTATAAATCTGTCATGTGTATTATTGAAGATTTCAACCCCCAAACAACCTCTTGGTACAATGGAAAATAAAATAATACAAACGCATGCATGAGCCAGCTAAAACTGGAAAGTAAACTTAATAATCAAGGTTTATTCTTATAACGGATACAGTTTTTATATGAAGTCAGCGCAGTGACAACTGGGATTGAACGGATACTCAAGTATACTTGTGAGGGTCACACACCAGGGAAAACAGTTTAAACACCACGGGCAAACTTCAAAGGTAATCTTCATCTAATGTTGATTTTGCTCTCTCTCTGTTCACACGTGTTACTCTCTTTTAAATTCACACAAAGATAGTAACTTCTTCAAAAAAAAAAAAAAGAAAACTGATCCCAATTCACAGATATACACATATTACTTAGATATTTATATCACGGATGGACACCAAACTTACACAATAAGTAATATATTTACTTTCTTTTCCGTTCCCTTTGTAGCTAAATTGGTCACTGGACAATGGAGTCACCGATTCCAGAAGTTGATACTAATTTGATGTAAGTAGATAAAATTGTCTTGCAAGCCTGTATGTGGTTCTGGAGATGTAAAAAGGATGCAAGATACTTCAGAGTGTCAGTGTACAAGTGAAGGATATTGAAAGTTAGTACCCCACTGAGATATCTCCACAACAGGGAATGTGAATTTGCTTTCTTACTGACACTTCACAATTTAAAAGAATTCACAATGTCACTGTTGATACAAAGAAAATGGTTTGATGGTTGACATGGTCATCTGCACCATCCGTGACACAAATAATAACAGAGACATCAAGCAGGAGATCCGTTTTTCAAAAAGGAGGTAGTCCAGTGTAAACTCACATGTGTAGTTATGATAGCATGCTTATAATTTAATTTGCCTGGCAAAAAAAAAAATAAAAACTAAAATAAAATATTGTCGTCTTTAAGCACAATTGAAATTATGTATGTTAAAAAGAATTTCAGACTGCCTTGATACCGCTGTGTGTTTATTCATGTAAGTGTGTGATTTTTCTGTCTGTTTGTTTCAATGGACCTTTGATTACTTACTTCTCCAATTCAGATGGAAATAAGCCCACTGTTAACCATTTACAAACCAGGATTTAACGTCAACGAATCATATCTGCTCATGAGTGATGGACAGTGGCACCCTAGAGGCCTGGCTGTATGGCTATGTACATGGACAGTCGGAAATGAGCTTGACACAGAGGGCGAGTCACAAGCGGCATCGCAATCAATCAAAAGGGACTCCACGTCCAGTTCTCCAGCATCTAACAATGACAAAAGAAGAGAGTTTATGTGTAAACAGGCTGCCCCTGCACTCCCGCATCCACCTGTGCAGCTCCATTCACGCCATATGGACATTGAGAAGAGCTCCATTACAAGTGTCAACAAGCCACAAGTAAACAAGAATAATTTAATTTTATGTGATTAATGGCTGATCAAGCATGTCCCAAACTCATCATTGTTCATCTGTTGTTCAGTTGTTCCCAGTGCTTTTGTCCTGTTTGCTCGCGCATCAGAAGATATGTAAAGTACTATATCAATATTGTTTTTTGTGCATATTTCTGTCTCTGGTACTGTAACACTTTTTTTTTATTTTATTTATATATTATATAATATATATATATTATATATAATAATATATATATACTATATATATATAGATATTTATATCACGAGATGACATCAAAATTTATCACATTACGTAATATTTACTTTGTTTTCCTTCTCATCTTTGTAGCTAACAATTGTCCTACATTGACGGTTTGGAAGCCACCAATTCAGATGGTTAAATAAACTATTTGTTAATGATTACAGTTGTCTTGCAAGGCTGTTGTTTCTGGAGATGTAAAAAATCCAGTGTCAAGATAACTGTCAGTATCATGTAAAGTGAAGGATGAAAGTGTGCCCAATAAGAATATCACAACAGGGAATGTTGAATTTCTAATGACACTTCACAATTTTAAAAGAATTCACGATGTCAATCATTTAATACAAAAGAAATGTTTTGATGGTGAATGGTCATCTGCACCATCCGTGACAGCAAATAATAACAGAGACATCGAGCAGGAGATCCGTTTTTGAAACAGGAGGTAAGCCAGTTTTAAAACTGTTCAAATAATCAGCTTTGTGGCTCTATGTTCATTTATGATTCAGTAGATGCTTATAATTTAAAGTGCCTGGCAAAAAAAATATAATAAAATATTGTGCGGTCAAGCATATTTGAAATTTATTTCTGTCCAAAAAGATTACTTTTTGATAGCACCTATTTTTATACTTTATTGTGTGTGTTTTTCCTCTGTTTGTTCAGTTAACCTTTATTACACTTCCTTCAATTCAGATGGAAATAAGCCCAATGTTACCATTTACAAACCAGATAACGTTCAAAGATCATATCTCTCGTGTGTGAGGTCACACAGCCCTAAACTCGGCGATGTCTATGTAATATGACAGTGGGTGATGGGCCTTACATAGAGGGCACAACCAGTGCTCCATCCATCACAATGGCTCCACGTCTGTTTTCAGCATCCTAACAATGACAAAAGAAGAGTATAATGTCATCACCTGTGCAGTCATTCACGCCAACATGAACAATAGAAGAGCTCCATTACAAGTGTCAACAAGCCAAAGTAAACAGAAAGAAGTTTCATGTGATTAATGTGCAAGGATTTCCAAACGTCATTGTTCTTGTTGTTCAGTGTTTCAGTGCTTTTGTTCCCTGTTGCTTTCTCATCAGATTATGTAAAGTGTCTTCAATGTTGGTTTTTGTGCATATGTTCTGTCTCTCTGTCTGTATCACTTTACTGCATGGGTCAAAACATCAAATGGTCAAATTACACTCAAGACTAATGTTTAATTTGATATTTACTTACATGTTGCATGTAAGTAAAATATGGTCACATTTTTTTTTTTTTTTTTAACATGAAAAACATTGTCAGAATGATATCATAGAGCTTCTTTACGTCTTGTTCTATGCTTACTGTACTGCTGTTAGTCTATAATATAACATGCCATTTTTTGTGTTGTTTTACAAGCAATAAATATTTGTTTGCATGATTTAGTCCAGCTCTCACATTGTTTTCTATTTCAGAAACTTGGGTGTGCTTCACTTTCTGCTTCCCCGTTTTTTGTGTGTGTGTGTGTGAGTGGTGTGGGTGGTGTGTCTGTCTCTAGTAAAGCCACTGATTCAATTCTAAAGATGTAAACACTAAAATCACAATGAATTATTGGCCTTTTCAATTCAATAAAACATACAGATGTTGTATGAGATATTTTTTATGTGCACTTGTATTTTTAGTATGTCAGTTGAACATAGTAAGTTACTTGATAAGGACATACATAAATGTAATAAGACTATGCATTTGTATATTTTATAAAGTGTATGTTCTAATGCACTATATCCGTCAACTGACATGTTCTACTGACAGGACTACAATATTGTGTATGTTTGTCCTCTTCAGTGTACACTCAGTTGTGTGTGCAAATGAATGTATGCGAGAACACGTATGCTGGTACGTAAAGCAGACATGTGCGTAAGTGTTTACTAACTAGAAGTCTAATAAATACTGGACTTTAAATTCAGGATGTATGATTTATTTTCTCATATATGTGTCCGCAGCATGTGCTTACCATACGATATGTCTCCTGTACATGTGTTTTCATTTTCAGATGAAGCCACCAGAGCCAGAGACAGGCTTTGCTCTGGACTGCAATAAAGAGTTCTGAGGAGGATGATTCAGAAGTCTCTGGTCCACTGCCACCTCATTCTTCTTCCTCTTTCCTCTCTTCTCTTTGACCTACAGCGCTGTGCTCAGTTCTTCAAGGGTAATACAAATATTATTAAATATCGTGCAGAGCATTTTAAGTAACATGAGGCCTTTTGGAACTTTTAACTGTATGGGTGTTAGTTTTATATGTTATGCTTCAATTTAGATTGTTTTATATCTTTAATCTGTTTTTAACTATAGATATATATAGATATTTCCCAGGTGAAAGCAGTGATGATTTGTTAAAAGAACTTGTGGAGACCCCAAGGTTTCTCATTTTGTGTTTGTGACTGTAATTAAATTTTACTCTAATGTATTTGGAAATCAAAAAAAGGAAAATAACCACTTCATCTCTATCTATCTTTTGCTCTGTCTATTCCTGTCTTTCTGTACGTTGTATGAAAAACCCATAGAGGCTTTCTGAGATGTTGAAACTGCATAATTTGGACCTCTGTGCTCACATTTTTGAAGGACACTGATAAATATGTACACATATCAATAAAGTCTTATTATATCTCTGTTAAAATGAGTTTTTACTCTTTTAAATAGTATAACAGCTTCTTACTACAAATGACATTATCTTGCATTTTTCAGTAGATATTACTGTGATATTAGTAGAGATCCCTCAGGACATACTAAAATGGGGCAGCTGTGGCCTAATGGTTAGAGAGGGTGTGGACTTTTTCAATGTCAAGAAGATCAATTCAAGTTTATTTGTATACGCGGGGTTTTTACAATACAAGCTCATTGCAAAGCACTTTACAGAAAATTAAGTTTCTACATATATTAGTAGTAGCTTATCAGTGGTGGACTGTCAGTTCATGTGCATATGGCAGAAATGTTCAGAAAAATCAATAAAGAAAGACGTAAAACTTATAGCAAAATGTGGTAGTTCTGTATGTTGTCTCTGGGTTTAGCATCATCTGAGGTCCTCTGAGGGGTTGGCATCATCTCTTCTCAGGTGTTTCTGGATCCAGACTGGAGCTTGTGTAAATCCTAGTTACCACGGGATGTAATCCCGTGGCAAAGCAGAGAAACAAATAGAGACATAATTAGCGTAGCTGCTGTTCCAGCCAAGTAAAATTAATTAGTTTAACCCAAGCTAAAGAATAATAATGCACATTTGATCAGATATAACTGCAATCCAAATTTATGAGATGCATTATTTGAATGCTTGGCCAAAGAGGTGTGTTTTTAATCTAGATTTAAACAGAGGAAGTGTGTCTGAACCCCGAACATTATAACTTGTACTTGACTTGTAACCCGAAGGGAGTTGCTGGCAGGAGTTGTAGGTGGAGGGGAGTTAATGAACAGCGCTCTCTTTCCACCCTCAATAACCCACGGCTGAAGTGTGTTCACTTCTCACTGCTGTGTGTGTGCACTTGGATGGGTTTAAATGCAGAGCACCAATTCTGAGTATGGGTTTACCATACTTGGCAAATGGTCACGACTTTCACTTTTTCACTTTCACTTCACTAAAATGTGAGAATATTATGTAAAAGAATATACAGCCATGACCTCAATCATTGATGTGTTTGCTGCTTATCTTAAAGTATGAGCGCAAAAACATCTGTAGATTTCTGATTAATTTATAAAATCAATCAGATTAATATAAGCTTTTTGAACACCTTTGGAATATTTTGAAGAGTCATGTCTCAAACAGATATGAAAAATCTAATTTTTTACAGTTATTTTTTATGTTATTTTAAGACTGATTCAAAACTGCACTCAAATTCCTAGAAAAGCTGGAATTTAGGGTAATGCAAATGTGCATTGCAGTGTGGTTTCACATCACATTTTACTGTGTGTTTTCTCTCTGGTTTGTGGGTGTTGTATTTAAATATTTCATCTCTGGGGATTCTGGGGATCCACAAGAGCAGATGAACATCTCACATTCAGCAGCTGCAAACTGTCGAGCACTCAAGGAATTGTTTTTTTTTTTTTCTTTTTATTAATAATAGCCAAACAGTAATAAACTGAACAACCCATGTGCAGTTTCTAACAAGCATGATGAGCTGCAAATAATTCAAAACAAATTGTCATGTTGTAAAAAGCCCATTTTACAAACACTGTGTATACTCTGTGATCTGATACAAATGTAACAGCATCCTCTTAATATGTTGCATGCTCATTAATACACTTAAGATTCACTTGAATTACATTTTTGTGTGTCTATCCAAAATGTTGCCTCTAAACAGAGAATTCGGCGTGTTGCAATAAAACTCATTTTAATGTCTAAGAAACGTTGCTTTGCTGATATATGCAAATATGCTGGGCGAGTGTTTCATTTGACTAAGTATCCATACTCTCGAAGGAATTTTGAATGTCAAAATAAGATCTATTCGAGAGCGTTTGTGTATTCAGGTCTCTCTTTCTTCCTCTTTTTTTTTCTCACACCTGCTGAAGTGAAACTGCATTCATGTTGATGACTAACAATTCTTAGGAAGGTTAAAAATGTTCAAATTTAAAACCGAAGCCAGCAACGACTTATTTTATTACACTTTATTAATGTTTATATTTTATTTATATATATTAATGCTATATATGGTTTATTTTACACTTATAATGCGTAATTCACAAATGAAAAAAAAAACATTTAATTTGGAAAAGATGTAATATGTAAAGAAAGATGTAATGAAAGAGATATAAGAAAGATGTACTTTCTTATATATATTTTTTTATAAATAAAAATTACATATATATACAGTACAGACCAAAAGTTTGGAAACATTACTACATATATATACAGTACAGACCAAAAGTTTGGAAACATTACTATTTTTAATGTTTTTGAAAGAAGTTTCTTCTGCTCATCAAGCCTGCATTTATTTGATCAAAAATACAGAAAAAAATGTAATATTGTGATATATTATTACAATTTAAAATAATTGATTTTAAGTTTATTATACTTTAAATTATCATTTATTTCTGTGATGCAAAGCTGAATTTTAGGGTCATTATCACATGATCCTTTTAGAAATCATTCTAATATGATGATTCATTATCAAAGTTGGAAACAGTTTCTGCTGCTTAATATTTTTTTCAGAACATGTGATACATTTTTAGGATACTTTGATGAATAAAAAGTAAAAAAAAAAAAAAGAAGCTATGTTTGGGGAACAGATTATATCATATGTCAGCCACAACTGAACCAGATCTGGGCCACATCTCAGAAATGGTGTGGGTGATATCTGGGCCAGATCTGGCCCAGTTTTGTCTGACAGAAGTCAGCCACAACTGTACCAGATCCATGCCGCATCTCACTTCTGAGATGGGCAACACCTGGCCCAGATGTCACCCACACCATTTCTGAGATGTGGCCCAGATCCGTCTCAGTTGTGGCTGACTTCTGGGTTAGATATGGCCCATATTTTACCCTTTCTAGACACAAAAGTATATGTAATTCATCCAGAATAAAGAAAACACTCATGTAGTCTAAAACTGCTTTAATAAAAATATAAAAAATAGATAAATAAATATACATACATTAATACAAATGCATGTATAGATATAAAACAAATACATTTACATTATTACAAAATATAAAATACACATTACACAAATATAGTTAAATACACATTAGCATTACATTTACATTTAGCAGAGACACTTTTATCCAAAGCAACTTACAAATGAGGACAATGGAAGCAATCAAAATCAACAAAAGAGCAATGATATATAAGTGTTTTTTACAAGTCTGTTAGCTTAAAACAGTACACATAGCAAGTTTTTATTTTTTAATTTTATTAAATAATAATAAAAAAAAAACGATAGTATAGAAAAAGAAAGAACAAGCTAGTTTTAGAGGTCCTTTTTTTTTGCTTTTGTTTAATTGTGTATATATATAAATGAATACAAAAAGATTAGAGAAGCAAGTATTATTATTTCTTTCTTTTTTTTTAAAGAAAACAAGCAGTTAGTAAAAATGAAAGACAACATATACACATGACGTATATCACATAACATATTGTGGCTGTGCGATTTGGGGCAAATTTCTAATTGTGATTTTTTTGACAGATAGTGCAGTTGCGATTTGATTTGTGATTTTAATTTTTGCAAAGTCAAGCTTCAGCTTAATATTGTCAATAGTGTGCAGCACAGTATGGGTTTTCGTTACCCTGCTGAAAAAAAACAAAACAAAAAAACAATAGAAACCATCATAGAAATTCTAATGGTTTCCATTAAAACAATTACAAATTACTTTTTGTAGTGTGTTTTAGGGCATTATTCCAATATGAATTACTGTTGTTCTATTTATTTCCCATCTGCCAGATTACATCCCATCAATAGAATCCATCAAATATAAGTATAGTTTACATTAAAGCCAATACAATTCCCATTATAACCCCTAATTCCATTAAATTTTCTATTGTGTTTTAGGACGATTTATTCATTTTTTTAAGTATTTAGGATTTTAAGAACAAGTGGAAAAATGTGCTGAATGTTTCATTTCTTCTAAGTGAAATTAGCAATGCAGTTAAACTGAATTTACATTTGTGTTAAATACAGAGACAAGCGTGAGTTGACACAGGCTGCAGCCGTGCATCAAGCCTTGTCCATATTGCCAGATGCGCTCGTAGAGTCTTGCGGTTTGGAGTATACCGAGTATAAACAAGCATTACGAAACAGGCTTCTGTAAATGTATCCACTGTGAGAAGCGGCAGAGAGGAGTGAGTATGAGAATCATTCAGATACACAGGCTGATTCAGTCTTCTGAATTGGGAGTAGCGAACATGCATTATAAACTTCTTTCAAATTAGAATCTGTTGGGAGATAAAATGTGCAAGATAACGAATATGTACTAATAAAAAATTCAAACAAAAAACATCAAACAAAAAAAATGTATCTTTTACTCTCCAGTACTGAAAGCAGAACTGATAGGGAGCCCTTGATACTGTGACACAGCTCTTTCAAATTAACATTACCTTTTTTGCAGTGGCGGTAGTTTGTATGTCCATCTATAGTTGCCATCATCTAAGGTCTTTTGAGTACTGGTATCATCTGAAGTCCTGCAAGTCCTGTGCTGTGCAGTTTCTAATAACCCTGGGATGGACATTTGCAGAAACAGGAAGGCAAAGGGAGAAAGATTAGCATAGCTGCTGTTCATATCATTTCAGGCATGTGCACTTTTTACTATTTCATCAATGGAGTACATTGAGTACTATTTTTAATCTAGTAGGTTTAAACTGAAATAATTTTTCTAGATCCCTTAATAAACATTTTTATTTATTGTCTGTTTTTGGGGAACAGACACAGTCTCTATAGAATGGACTGCATATGCCAGAGTATGTAACATTTAATACATTTTAATAAAATTTAACTGGGAGGAACATCATAACTGTATTTTACACAACCATTCAAGAGTTTGGGGTCTGTAAGATATTTTATGCCTTTATAAAAAATCTCTTATGCTCACCACGGCTCCATTTATTGAATCAAATTACAGTAAAATAGTAACACTGTGACTATTACAATTCAAAACAACTCTTTTCTATGTGAATATTATGTTAAAATGTCATTTATTCCTTTGATCAAAGCTGAATTTTCAGCATCATTACTCCAGTCTTCAGTGTCACATCTTCAGAAATCATTCTAATATACTGATTTACTGCTCAAGAAACATTTCTGATTATGATCAATGTTAAAATACAGACGTGCTGAAATTGTTTTTTTTGGATTCGTTGTTACATAGACAGACATTTGAATGTTAGTGTTACATGCATCAAATTGTTCAAAATCATCTGTTTCAAATAAATGCAGGTCTTTTGAACTTTGTATTCATCTGTGAATCCTGAAAAATAAAATGCATCACGGTTTCCACAAAAAAATTAGGCAGCACAACTGTTTCAAACGCTGATAATAAGTTTCTTGAGCAGCAAATCAGCATTTCTGAGGGATCCATGTGACACTGAAGACTGGAGGAATGATGCTGAAAAATACAGCTGCACATCACATGAATAAATTACTTTATAATGTATTCACATAGAAAACAGCTATTTTAAATTGCAATAATATTTCACAATATTACTCTTTTTACATATTTTAATCAAATAATTACTACAGAGGTGAGCAGAAGATATATTATTACAAATTGTATCAACTTCAAGCTTTTGAACACTAGTGTACTGTATATTTGAGGTTTGACTTACTGTACTAGTCTTGTGGTCAATAGCATCTTGGAGATGTTGTCTTACAGTAGGTTCACTCCGACTCTGCTGGGTGCAGCAGGCCATCAGCACTGAAGAATCCAGGAACAAAACAAGCAATCTGACACAGAGCCAACAATATTTAGTCTGCAGTTCCATGTTTATTAGATGGAAACAAGCTAGAGCAGGTGAAGTGTACGGAGCCCCTCTGGTCCCACTTTGTCAAAAAAAAAAAAAAAAAAAAACTATCTTGTGGCCTCAAGAGACTAACTCATTTTTTTGTAACTTTTTTTTATTAAAAAGTGAAATTTTCATATATTCTATAGATTCATTTTTTTTATTTATTTTTTTTTTTTGATTATGATTAGAGCTTAATTTAATGAATGTAATTATTGGATTTAAGGACACTGAAAATTATCAAAAAGTATTAAAAAAAGGAGTTAAACAAATATTATCCAATTATTTAAAATGATTTTTAAAGAAACTTTGTCCTGTGGTGTGACAGTACAGGTGTCACAATGGAGGACTTTTTTTTTTTTTTTTTTTTTTTATCACACCAAAAGGACGTTTCAGCATTTTCTGTCAATTAATGACCTTGCTATTCCAAGCTAACCTGTCATTAGTGGTAAGCAAGACACATTTGCAAAATTTTCTATGATTATGTAGCTTAAAATGCACTTTTTAATTAAAAAAAATATAATTTAGGGGTGTCATATTAATGCACAACAAAGCATAAAACATTTGTAGTGGTTCCAAAAAATTTCAAAGGACATGGTGTCACACCAGAGGACATAGTACAAAAATGTAAAAAAATCGAATAACATTGCAGCTTCATAACAGGTCCGTGTAGGACAAATAAATGTGTATATGTATATATATTACGTGTCCTGAAATATTATGGGCGTCCAGTACTCAAAATAGTTTTAGAACCACTGACTGGTAAAGTAAGGTGATCTACCAGGACGTGTCTTCAGAAAAATGGCACATTTGGTCACCTGGTATAGGCCATATCTGGCCCACATACAACAAGCCAGAACTCAACCTAAGCCCGGTTTGTCACACATGGGCCGGATCTGGCCCACATACAACATGCCATAACTGACACTAAACCAGCTTGATGTGTGTGGGCCAAATCTGGCCCAAATGACCTCTGCCACTGAGAACTCAGCCATATCTGCCATATTTGGCCCAGAAGAGGCCCGGAAGTGTATGCTATCAGGGAGGCGTCTCAAAATGCTTGAACACCGAGTTGCCTCTTTTTGCTCTTATACAGACAAATACATACAAAATATGTCGAAATACCCGTCTTGGAAAGTATGTTCGAAAAAAAAACTGTTGATTATGTCTTAAGTGAAAGTAAACAGTTGAAAAAAAAATCGGATCTGTATTATATTGGATTGTAGTTTTACCTCTTAAAGTAACCGTTCCTAATTTAGCTATTAGCTGCTGTAATGTTAATCCAATAAAATCAAATAACTGAAATAACTCACAGCTCTACAAAGAATTAATTCACAGTCAAACCAACAATTGATCAGACACCAGATATATATATATATTTAATGTATTTTTTTTAGGAGTAGGTGCAGGACACTATAATTCTTTTATGTAAGTGAGGATAGCAAAATAAAGTGAACTGCGACATATTACACCTAAAAATTCTACATACAGTGGACTACTAGTGAAATTGCAATATATATATATATATATATATATACATATTATTAAAATTGGGACAAAAAATTATTCAGACACTTTGACCTCACGTTTTGCTTATACGTGTTTTTTTTCCTGAATTACTAGTATTGATAGTTGTGTAAATATTATCATACTAACAGTTGTCTAAAGTTCTTGTCATATTTTATTACCATTTTCTAAACTATAGCAGAGAAAATATTTAATTTTTACAGTGAGGACTATGCAGTGCTATTTTACATTTAATTATTCGGTTTTTGTACCTGGACACCTACAAACTTGAAAAAACTTATTAGGCTCCTAACTTTATTGCGATCACTACGAATAAAAACGTTTATTAAAAAAGTACACTTCTTAACATTTAGCCTACTAAAAAGCTGATAAATGTTATGGGTAATGTAAGTCTTGAAAAATAATAAGTCTTAGGTAATGTAATTCTTAAAAATATACAAACCCGATTCCAAAAAAGTCGGGACACTGTACAAATTGTGAGTAAAAAAGGAATGGAATAATTTACAAATCTCATAAACTTATATTTTATTCAAAAACAGAATATAGATAACATATCAAATGTTGAAAGTGAGACATTTTGAAATGTCATGCCAAATATTGGCTCATTTTGGATTTCATGAGAGCTACACATTCCAAAAAAAGTTGGGACAGGTAGCAATAAGAGGCCGGAAAAGTTAAATGTACATATAAGGAACAGCTGGAGAACCAATCTGCAACTTATTAGGTCAATTTGCAACATGATTGGGTATAAAAAGAGCCTCTCAGAGTGGCAGTGTCTCTCAGAAGTCAAGATGGGCAGAGGATCACCAATTCCCCCAATGCTGCAGCGAAAAATAGTGAAGCAATATCAGAAAGGAGTTTCTCAGAGAAAAAATGCAAAGAGTTTGAAGTTATCATCATCTACAGTGCATAATATCATCCAAATATTCAGAGAATATGTAACAATCTTGTGGGTAAGGTTCAAGGCCGGAAAACCATACTGGATGCCCGTGATCTTCGTGCCCTTAGACGGCACTGCATCACATCCAGGAATGCTACTGTAATGGAAACCAAGGCTCATTTAAAAATGGACTGTGGCAAAGTGGAAAACTGTTCTGTGGTCAGACGAATCAAAATTTGAAGTTCTTTTTGGAAAACTGGGACGCCATGTCATCCGGACTGAAGAGGACAAGGACAACCCAAGTTGTAATCAGCGCTCAGTTCAGAAGCCTGCGTCTCTGATGGTATGGGGTTGCATGAGTGCGTGTGGCATGGGCAGCTTACACATCTGGAAAAGGCGCCATCAATGCTGAAAGGTATACCTAAGTTCTAAAATAACATATGCTCCCATACAGACGTCGTCTCTTTCAGGGAAGACCTTGCATTTTCCAACATGACAATGCCAGACCACATACTACATCAATTACAACATCATGGCTGCGTAGAAAAAGGATCCGGGTACTGAAATGGCCAGCCTGCAGTCCAGATCTTTCACCCATTGAAAACATTTGGCACATCATAAAGAGGAAGATGCGACAAAGAAGACCTAAGACAGTTGAGCAACTAGAAGCCTGTATTAGACAAGAATGGGACAGCCTTCCTAATCATAAACTTGAGCAACTTGTCTCCTCAGTCTCCAGACGTTTGTAGACTGTTATAAAAAGAAGAGCGGATGCCACACAAGTTGTCCCAACTTTTTTGAGATGTGTTGATGCCATAAAATTTAAAATCAACTTACTTTCCCCTTAAAATGATAAAGTTTCTCAGTTTAAACATTGGATATGTCATCTAAATATTGAAATTTGAAACTTCCACATCATTGCATTCTGTTTTTATTCACAATTTGTACAGTGTCCCAACTTTTTTGGAATCGGGTTTGTATATATATATATATTTATATATATATATATATTATTTCATATAGATTCTCAGTTCCTGAATGCATATGGCGCAAGAAAAAGCAAAGTCCTCCAAATGCACTTCATGCAAGGTCATAAATGTAGCCTACTTGTTTTGCATCTTGCTGACCCTTGCGCCCTCCAGTGGTGAAAAACTATTTACATTTATGTCTTTTACAGTCACGAGTCCTCCAGCGAAGCCGAAGATGTAGTTAGCATATGACCAACTGAGTTTTGAAATGCATATTGTGTGAAGATTTGATTGTTTTAGCCTTGTCTCGGACCCTATCTACTATCAAAACAAAAATGATATACGTCAGATAAGTCCCTGAAATGGAAGAAAAAAACAGCCTTCCCATAATGGTGATAGGTTATATGCCCATTTGTGCAAACCTGAATCCCATGATACGAACTACGAAATCGTAATAATACAGCCTTAATAGATAAACTATGAGAAACAAAAAGCATTAGTTTATCACTCGACTTGGACTTTCGTTCGGTTGTCATGTGGCAGGCGCATGTCGGCTCCAAACAGAAAGAGAAATGATTCTTTCACCTCCTGACTGCGTTACACACGTCACGTGACAGCAGCACACTCTTAGGAAAAAAAAAGGTACAAAAACTGTCACCGGTGCACCAAAAAATTAAAAAAATTAACAAAAAAACCATTAGAGGTACAAATATGTAGACTATAATTATACTAACCTATGCACGTGAGGTAGTATTATGTGCCTTTAATTTACTATTGTGCACCTTAAAGAGGTAATTAAGTTAAGGAGTATTATTTCCTAAAGGTACCAACCCAGTGACAGCTTTTGCACCTACTTTTCTGAGAGTGCATACATTCTTATCATAAACTTATCAAAACCAACCAATCAAACAAACAAACTAAAAGTTAATATTCAAAGCCAGTACTAAACTGTTTACAGTGCTTACAACTTTTATCTCTTTTTCTTTCAGAAATGAATATAAAAGTTTTGAGATCTACTGACTCAACTAATGAATTGCTTTAGGATAAATTGTAGGCTTATTTTAATATTATTTTAATTTCTGTGTATTGTGTTGTTACTGATTAAAAGAAAACATAGTCGGGTCTCCTGAAACAAAAGATTTCTTCAAAACGAACGAATTATCACTAAGAATGGTGAGAGAAAGTCCTTTGATTATTAGGATATGATGTGAGCTCAGCACGAGTGCCCTTGAATGCCCTCCATTTTAAGGAAAGACAGTGATGTAAACATTTCAAATAAGGGGATTTTTATTACACCAGGGTTACACTCTGGCACACCCTTATCAACTATGGTGTGCATAATGGGACATCCTTCATTATGTTTATCAATCTGTGCCTTTTACTCCAGCGTTGACAGAAGTCTCAGAACACTTTACATGTAAATTCACTTTATTTTTATTGAAGCATTTGCTGTAATTCAAATGCTCATGATCTTTGCTCAAATTTATTTATTTAGCTGATTTATTTATTTATTTATTTATTTTAAGTAATAATACTAAAATGACCAAACATGTTAAGCACTGAATAGAACTTAATAAGATGAATCAAATACAAATCTACAAGCTCTAGATGCTCCTTATAGTGAATGGATAGATCGACATTCAAAGCTAAGCGGCATTAAATAAAATAGCTAGATTAAAAATTATAAACAAACTATTAAATTAATAAATCAATCACTTACAAATGTATGTACAGACAAAATGACAGCTGCCACTGACAGGAGACACACATTTCAATATAGATTGAAGTGATTTCAATGCTAAAAGTCCAGTACCGTGACGCGCCAGTAGGCGGAGCTAAAAGCCAAGGTCACCCCGAAGCGTCTTGGTCTGTCTTCCCCAGGAGCCTACTAATACACTTTTGATGCGATTTCGATATTTAAGTTTTGGATTATGGAACCAACTGATATGCAGTTCTCAAGCAATGATTCTTCTTGTTAGAGTTTCTGGAATTTTGATGTCATTTAATAAAATGTGAAAAAATCGTGGAAAAGTTGGCTAGAAATGAGTCTTCGTAAGTAGCCTACTTTATTTTCATTGATCATTTTGATGCGCCATAAAGCACCATATATGATTTTCTGCATGTTGGATTATTTGTTGTTTGAATCACCTTTACAATAATTTATTGAAAAGTCTGATATTTCTCTTACTCTGCTTTATAAACACTAGAAGTAGAGCATTAGTTATTGTCCGGCTTTATACTACTGTGCTATAACTACGGCCACACTGATTTACACCTGTACATAAACTCTATGAGACCCGAGACTAAATTAAATATCTTATATTATATATTAAATATGTCACGAAATCAAAAGGAGCACGTTGAAACATTCACCGAGCAAAGCGAACGAAATTTTATTTTATTTTTATATTTTTTTTTTAATAGAACAATATTTCTGACTCTGCAAACATACTGGCTGGGTTTCACGATAACGCTGTTTCTTAGCACTATAGGAAGACTCCAAAGGTATGCCTTAACTAAAGGTGTACCTGTTATAGACGTGTTCCCCGAAATATACATTAGGAGGCTGCTTACCCAGACAGCAACCAGTGTTGGCCCAGATCCGCCCCAAACCTGCCCGCATAGATTTCACACGGGCCAGATGTGGGCCGGATCTGGGCAAACACTATGTTGCTGTCTGGGTGAGGTATACCTTCTTACGTGCGACATTATCAGGCGCTGTCCATCGCAGTGGTGCTGAATTGGTTGAAATCAATGGCTCGAGAATCGATTATTCATTCTATGCAGGCGCTGGTTCAGTACGTTATGTGAGAAAGCGCTGTTTTCTTTATAAAAGAAGTGTTGATTTTAACTAAAGACACTGAACTCTTTCCTGTAAGAGCAACAAACTTGTTTTTAAGTTTTACTTTCGCTTTGCAACATACATGACGTCAGGGAAGAAAACCGAGAAAGAAAAATATATTCCCAGAGCACCTCGCAGTGGTCACCACATAAAATACAAGCGAAAAAAAAAAACTATATGACACCCTGCTTAATAATTTGACAGCTTAAAAAAAAAAAAAAAAAAAACGGCCTAAAGAAAACCATTCTGGTGAGAGTGCCTTTCCAGCTAGAAAGCTTAAATTGTATTTATCAGGACCCACGGGATCATATAAAAAGAATCCGAATTGCAAACTAAATCCAGCCCTGGATATTTCATGTAATTTCGAAATGAGTGTGAGAACCTGCAACCTCTTGCCCAAACATATCATGCATATCACTAAATGGCAGTATGTCTTCACTTGCCTTTTAAAGGGTATATATTATTATAATATATTTTCCACAGTGTCTTAATTTCCTCTACAAGCAGGGTTGATGATAGTGTACATCAGAGGTGGGTAGAGTACCCAAAAACTGTACTCAAGTAAAAGCAAATGTACACTGTAAAAAATCAAAAGTTGAGCCAACTTAAAATTTTAAGGCAACCAGCTTCAGCAGATTTTTAAGTTTACTCAACTTAAAGCTCAATTAGTTGTACAAACTAAACTTACATAATCAACATAAAAATAAATAAACTTAAACAAAAACTTAGTTAAAACACCAATTTCGTGTTTAGTTGACTAGAAATATATTTCTAAATTATAAAAACTCTGTAAGTTTATAAAACCTGATAGACTGAAGTCGCTGTAAAAAAAAATCAAAAGTTGAGAAAATTTACGTTTAAGGTATCCAGCTTCAGGAGGGTTTTGAGTTTTCTCAACTTTTGATTTTTTTTTTTTACAGTGCAGTTTCACGACTTTAGGTTTTACTCAACCAGTTTTAAGGTTAGCACAAAACTGTCAATCCAATATGAGTGAATGAATTTATTAAATGCTATTCAGTACAACATTGTTCCTCAAATCTTTAAATGGACAGAATCACAATTTCTTTTTATTTCATCAGTATGATTTTTTTTTGTAGAACAGCAAATTTAAAAATCACAAACCAAATCATTTCATTTACAATAAAATAAATTAAATAAAATTACAATAAAAAAGTCTGTTCAAGTTAAGAGCTTATTTTTCACATTTGAGTTGCAAAAGTAAAAACTTCTATACAATTGATTAAACGGGGAAGCATCAAATAAAAACTAATAAAAAATTCAAGTCCAAAATAATATGCAACAATAACAACAGGTCCAGTCAAAAATGTATTGGCTTTCATATCTGTCACAAGCAATATCAAATTCATTGCAATGGCGATAAAAATGTGTGTATAGCAACAAAGAGTTTGTGGCTCACTGTCTCTTGGTTCTGCATTTTGAATAATGATATTTGCTCTAAAGTCTGTAATGGAAAAGCTGTGATGTTTTTGACTTCTGTGACCACTGAATGATGAAATCAGATGTGTTTTAAAATTCACACTGGCTAAAAGGGCACCTTAAAGTTTCATGATTTTTTAAAATGGCTCCTTATATGATTTGGAGTAATCAGGTGTTTTACAATTTCCTTAAAGTCACACAATTCACAATTAAATGTTAAGTGACTCTCACGTGAAGATAAGCACTTGTGTGATCTTAAAAGGTGAGACTTCAACCAGTGGTTTTAAAGGAGCGTAGAGGCAGGGTAGTTGGCGGTATCTTCCCTGGTAATGGCACAATTGGTCATGTTTCAAAAGGACCTCCTGGGCAGGGTGTTCAAATCTGCATATCTTGCACTGCATCACCCTCAGAAAAAAAAAAAAAAACAATACAGTGTTAGAACTAATTCTTTGGACAACAAAAGATTTTATTTCTTAACCACAAGGGATACAAAAATTCATTGCTAGAGAAAAAAATAAAAAGAGCAACTTAAAATACTATCATAAAGCAAGCAAGTTGGTTAAACGAATATCAAATAATAATAATAAAAAAACTACTATGAATTTAAGATTTAAAATAGTTCTTAAATTATTAGCATTTTTAAAACATACAGATACAGATTTATAGTCCACCTAGCAAACATAAGCTCCACAAATACTTTGCACTGAACCAGCACATAAATGTAAAATAAGTTAAATGAAGAAAATACATCTTTGGGACGAAAACACACAAGCTTATCTTATACGGTTACATTTGTTTTAACTTTTTTTTCTTAATATACTTATAACTTCAATTACCTTATTCAAAACTCAAAGGCACCCACACAACTGTACAAAATGAACATATAAGCAATTAACGAAAACTCTACATCCTTGATCCTAATCTAAATCCTTTTACTTAATATATATATATAAAACAGTGCTTACCTACTGTAAGTCATAACACTGTCTGGAAAAACTGCCACTGAATGACTTAAGACAGCTCGAAGAAGTAGGAGAAGTTGAACTGACCAGCTTGGAATCACCTGAGCAGTTATACAGAAGCACATATTGTGAACAAATACCATTCAGATCTTATTGTAAATTATTATCATAGCCTGCATAGAACATTACCTGCCAGAGCAATGCACTGTCGAGAAAAAAAAAAAAAAAAAACCTTGCGCTCGTCTGACCCGAGGCAACTGGACCCTTCTCAGGCAACACGAAGACGAAGCAGGAAAATTGAAATGACTAACTTGCCGCCACCTACACCGTTGTAAAGAATAGCATATTGTGAACAAATATCATTCAAATAATCTCGTAAATTGATAACGTTATACAATTACCGTGATCACATTCAACGGACACCGCTTGAGCCAACTCGAACTCCACGTCTGTACAAAACCACATATTTAGGAAAAAAAAAATTTTATCGTAATTTATTAAACAAATTGCATTAACGTTAAATTGCACTGTCGGGGGGAACAGGCGCTGTCTGACCCGAGGCAACTCGGGGAAAACTGAACTAACTCTAAAACGAATAAAGAAGTGCATATTATTAACAAATTTAATTCAAATCATATCTTAAATTGATACACAAAGAACCACCACTTACCGGAGTGATAATGACGGACTAACGTTAAACGGTTGCCGTCTAAGGCAACTCTAAAACGAAAGAAAATACGGTGTACAAAAGCACATATTTTGAACAACTCTTATGGTAAATATTATATAAAGAACAGCACCTACCGGAGAGATTAACTTACACTGTCAGGCAGAAAAAGTAGGCGACGTCTGACCTGAGGCAATTCATAAGAGCAGGCGGGAAAATTGAACTGACTAACTAGCCGCCACCTATGTTGTACAAAAGCGCATATTATGAACAAACTTCATTTAAATCATATCGTGAATTGATACACATAGAACTACACTTACCGGAGCGAGCACAATGACGGAATAAACGGACACTGCTTGAGGAAACTCGAAAATGAAGCAGGAGAAATGAAAATGGCGTTGTATATAAAAAAAAAAAAGTGATCAAACTGCGCATGCTCATCAGCCTTTGTCGGCAATACTAATAACAAACTTAAAGTTGTTAGTTGTTCTAACTTGAAATATTAATTTGGTCAAACAAATTGATCTAAATTTCTATTTTACTTACTTTTCTGTGTTATCTCAACTTTTTTAATGTTAAATAGTTGAATAAACTTTAAAAACTGAGTTTGTAAAACAAACTGTAAGTTGGATTTTTTACAGTGTACTTATAGAAATATTTACTCAAGTAAAAGTAAACGCACTAGTCTGAATAGTTACTTGAGTAAGAGTAAAAAAGTATCGGATAAAAAAACTACTTAAGTATTTAGTTACTAGTTACTTTGGATCATGTACTGAATATCTATAGTCTCTTTTTATTTGGATATATAGATAAAATGCATGTAATGTAATGTGTGTGTGTGTGTGTGTGTGTGTGTGTGTGTGTGTGTGTATGTGTGTGTGTGTGTGTGTGTGTGTGTATTTCATCAGCCTTTACCCCAGTCTTCAGTGTCAAATAATCCTTCAGAAATCATTCCAATATGTTGATTTACTATCAATGATTTTCTTTTTAGCTTTCTATTCATCAAATAATCCTTAACAAAATGTCACAGTTTCCAAAAAAATATTAAGCAGCAAAAGTGTTTCCAGCACTGGTAATAACTGACTATATTAGAATTATTGTTTGAAGGATCATCACTCTGAAAATTGGAGTAACAGCTGATGAAAATTCTGATTTGCATCACTGAAATAAATAATATTTTAAAGTATGTATTATATAGGTATAAATAACCGCTGACACAGAAAAATAGTGAAAACTCCTCACATGACCGCTAAGTTACCGAACATCTGAACATAACGAACCAAATGCATATTGACGGATCTTTCTGTTCCGCAAAATGTAAACAAATGTATATTTCTGCAAGCGTAAATATTGTGTAAATATTGTGGAAATATCAATATTAATTGTGTCTAGGCAAAGGCATTCCTCCTGGAACAGAGCTAACACGGGTTTGGAGGATATTTATTTCATACTCTGTGAAAGCTTATTTAATGTAAAAATAATATTTTATTTAATGTATAAGCAGGGGAGTCATGCACTCATTATTTTTGAGGGGGCATGAGTGGGTGGGTCGTCATGTGACACAGCAGCCACAACAGCATATTGGAAAATTATTATTAAGCATTATTTATTTATGTTCATTTTTATTACAAACATTCCCAGACGCATGAACTATGTCATGAAATATCTCGATTCTCACCTTCATAGATTATGTTAGATAATATGGAATGGTCAAAGTAGCCTAGTAATGTAATCTTTTAACTATGCATAAGATATATCTGCCCGGTTCCCCGATAACGCTCACTCTTAGCGCGCTAAGAAGACTCGAAAGATATATCTTACCAAAGTTGTTTATGTTCCTAAGTGTGTTCCCCGAAGTGTCCCTTAGAAAGCTTCTTAACACGCTGCCTCTTACGTTCGACGTTACAAAGGCGCTGTCCCAAGTGGAGGTGCTGAATTAGTTGGCATCGATTGCTCAGTAATCGACTTTCCACTTCACGCGAAGGTGCATTACGGCATTAAGAAAGACAACACGTTTTATGCAAATGAAACATTCCTCAAATTATTCCAGTAACATTTATTTTAACATAGTTTAAGTTATCCGTAAAATATAGACTATTAATTAAATTATCAAATCGTCAATAATGTTCACACGATATGTTGTGACGGGTAGACGAACGGGTATCCCTCTCTAATCATCCACCCTCCTTATCCCGTTGTGCCACTTGTGCCGCTTACGAATGAGAGCTTACGAATGGTCCAGACCAACCTAAAGAAAGTGTGACTTACAGAAGATATACTTAGCGTACGAACGTGTGGGGAATCGTGCCATAACGTTAAGAGAGATGTTAAGGAATAGGTTAAGAACTACTTAGCGATAAGAACGTTTTGGGAAGAACGTTTTTAAGAACGTATCTTTATATTAAATGTGAATATAACATTGAAAATAAATGTAATATAAAAACGTTGTAAGTTAGGCTACTAATCTTTCATTGTACAGAAAGAGAGCATATAACATTTACATTATCAAAGAACATTTTCACTGGCAGTCTAGAGTTCAATCGCTCTCAAAAACACCCATTAAAATCACTGAAACTGTTAACATTGTAAAATCAATATCTTATTTACAGATTAATACACTTCTGCTCTTTGTTGTTTGTTTCTGACGAGAGAATTCGCCAGAAAGAGGGATTCAGTCAGCGAGCGAGTGAAGGAAGCACCGGGATTTTAGATATGACTCATCGGAACACCTTTGATTGGCAAATGCATGCTAAAGTTCAACAGAATCTTGTGTGATTGGTTAACAGGGGCGGCGTTAGGGGTGGGCTAAGGGGGATGGAGCCCCGAATGTTTTCAGTAAAGCAGTTTTTATTACCACCATGCATCAATGAGTTTTCATGCCCAATGTAAATAAATTTAATAAATAAATAAATAAATAAAATATCTCTCGCGTCTGTGTCTGTCTGGCTCAGCGCCAGCCAGCGTAAACGCAGATCGATGAATTGTACGAGCTGATGATATGAGACTTTGGAGCGCTGAACGTTCTCACGCCGGTGTGATTGTATCAAATATAGAACATATTAATCGGCACAGTCTTAGGACACACAACACACAGAGCGGTTTTTGTCTCTTGGAATCTGCATTCAAAAAGGAAATGGTTCTTGGCTCCCACTCTGTTATATAAGTTACACGTACAACTTTTTTTCTGAAACTAATGACTGACCGACTCATCATTAAGGGAGTGGCTCATAGTGGTATCGTGTACTGTCATCGAGTGTAGCCTAAGTTATACCTGTCGAACCGTAGACAGCACACGCGGTGTTCATCTAATAAAGATCTTCATCGCTAGCAAACAATATCCTTTGCAGGCTTTTGCTTTCAATTCAGTGCAGAGCCAAAGCCACGTCTTCAACGCTCTTGATGTTCTTAAAACTTTCTGTTACAACTTTGATTGAGAACCGCTTCAGACGCTCAGCGCGCGCGGCAGGGAACTGAACGGATCATTCACACTGATTCACGAATCAATTCACACTGGTTAGCCAACTGGTTTGATCAAGCCTTTGAATAGAGAATTGACTCAAAAAAATGTTTTAATCATTCGCGAATGAGCATCGCTCATTGCCCAGAGAAAAGTAGAGGGAACGCGTTTGGAATAAACTGAAGCATTTATAATTTAAATTGCATTATTTTTGTCTTCTTGATAAAGTCATAGTGGTACGAGAGGAGCGTGGCCCACAGTAGACAAAGTAAAAGTACAGACCCTTACTTACTTAAGTAAGAGTAAAAGTACCCATCTTTAAATATACTCCAAAATTATTAGTTACCCGCGTTTGGAAATAAACTGAAGCAAAATTTAAATGCATTACTCAAGTAAATGTAACGAAGTAAATGTAACTCGTTACTACCCACCTCTGCTGCACATACACTAAATGGTTCCGGCGGACGGCGCAGTTCTTTGA
>NW_024879247.1:258737-259346 GCF_018340385.1 Cyprinus carpio | reverse complement strand
CCTCTGAGGGTAGTCCCGACTGAAAAGGGATTAGGGACGTGTCAAATCATCACAACAGTTTCACTAAGTCCCAGCAAGTGTTAAGACGAAGAAACGATTAGATCTTAGTAAGGCGAGAAAAATTCAAGAGAGGAGCCAAGGCTCTAATGTGAAGATAGATCAAGAGTACAGCAAAAGAAAGAAAGCAGACTTTTGTGCTTTCATTTCTGGTCAGACCAAATACCAAATACACACACAACTCAAGTTGGTAACCAAAAAATTTAAGTAAATATGAGTGGTTGTTCTTAAAACATGTGCCATGTCTTATATCTCCTTACGCCTTTAAGTGGCAAGCTCTCCCAAAGTGACTGAGAAAAAAAGAATGGAAAAAAGAAAACTCATTTTGATAACCATAGGCCCGCCCCCAACAATGCTGCACCGTGTGAGGAATTGAGCTTCTGTGAAACTTCTTATAGATGTCATATTATGAATTTAGGTCTAATCAGGATAAGGTTTATATGAGTGTAACCTGACTAGGAACTATAAGGTTACCTTTTAGGGGGGGAAAGATAAGTCTTCTTTATTTGACAATGGCTTGTGATGGACAGGACACTTGGAGGACTCAAATGT